>NC_058405.1:51903168-51933729 GCF_002201575.2 Neomonachus schauinslandi | reverse complement strand
CCACCCTGCATGGCTCAAACCAGGTAAGTACGCAGCAGTAAACAGAGTGTCCAGGATATAGTAACCACTCAATAAATGTTGTCTATCATTACAGGACTTGATATCTGACAGCTGCTGTATTTCTATAGCTAAGAATCTTTTCCAGGGGTGCCTGGGTGGCTCAGTCGTTAAAGCGTCTGCCTTCAGTTCAGGTCATGATCTCAGGGTCCTGGGATTTAGCCCCGCATCAGGCTCCCTGCTCAGTGGGGAGTGTGCTTCTCCCTCTGCCCCTCCCCCCTGCTCATGCTTGCTCTCTCTCTCTCTCAAATAAATAAATTAAATCTTAAAAAAAAAAGAATCTTTTCCAAATTTGCTGACACCCGCTGAGAAAACAAGCATATTTATCTTCATGTCAAAGGCTATTCTCAACTCCTCTCCTTGGTCAACTTTCTCAGTCAATTCAGACCATCCTGGCAGATTGGAGTTAAAAGATAATATACTCAACTCTCGATTATCCAGAATACTGAAAGCCTCATCTCCCATTAAACTGTTATTTAGACTGTGCAGCTATGAGAAAGGAGGGAGTTCTTTCTGTGCGAATGTAAGCACAGACACAGAGGAGAAAAACCAAGTGCACAGCAATCTATGCTATTACCACTTTTGTACAGAAGAGGGAGAAAAAAGGAAAGCTATACACAAACCCCCGCCCCATATATTTTTGCTTGTATATGCACAATGTATTTATTCGAGAATACGCTACCTACCGGTAACAATGACAGCCTCTAGAGAAGTAAACTTGGTGGTTAGGGGAGAAACAGGAAAAACTTTGCACTTAAAAACCCTTTTATAATCTTTTATCTGGAACTATAATAATGAATTATCTAAACACGAAGCCTACAGAAAGCTACTCAAATGCTCCATCATACACTATATTCCAAAATTACTTACCATTACCCATCTCATAAATACTTTCTTTAGGCTAAGAAAAACCCTTTCACAAAAACAATCTCTCTTCTTCCTAGTTATTTTAAAATAATTTTTAGTAACCCCCCCCCCGCCCACCCAGTCTTTCCTTTAAGGGAAAAAAAGACCATCACTCATTATGTGCCTGTTTAGCATTACAGCTTACCAAACAGGTCATCTGTCTACACAGATGCTATGATAATTCTTCTCTGGATGTATAGTGTGGATTCAAATAAAAATTGCTGTCTCATAATCCACTGCTAAAATAATTAACACAGCAGCAAGGTAAGACTGTATCTGATTCACTGGGAATTTATTCTAATAATGGAGAATGTTCTCACTATAAAAAAGAAAATGATAATTATGTGACCTGATTGGTGTTAGCTAACATACTATGATACCATTATGGTAATAATATAATGTATAAATGTATGAAATCAACAGTTGTACACCTTAGATTTATATAATGTTCCATGTAATTAGATCTCAATAATAAATAACCCAATAAAGAAGAATGGAGCAAAATTTGATTAGAACTTTGTATTTAGAACTCAAATCATCTCCTTCCCTCTCTCACCTGCATAATAGAATAGAAAATGATGAATTAAACTAGTTCTTCGGAAAAGTAGCTATATTCATGCATTATTTTCACAGCGCTTAGTATTTTAGGCTGTTGGAAAATCTACCTAGGACTTCTGTGTTCACTACTCAATAGTTTTAAGCCTTTTTATCGAAAAACTGAAAACTCTTTCAAAACTTTCACCTTACAGGGGCGCCTGGGTGGCTCAGTCGTTAAGCGTCTGCCTTCGGCTCAGGTCCTGATCCCAGGACCCTGGGATCGAGCCCCACATCGGGCTCCCTGCTCCGCGGGGAAGCCTGCTTCTCCCTCTCCTACTCCCCCTGCTTGTGTTCCCTCTCTCGCTATGTCTCTGTCAAATAAATAAATAAAATCTTTAAAAAAAAAAAAAAAAAAAAACTTTCACCTTACATTCTCAAGTTCCATCATGTTTCTTGAACAAAAATCTTATTGCTTTTGATAATGCCAAAATACCTTTCTTATTATACATAAAAATATTTCTAGACCGGCAGAACACCATGAAGGATTCAGCTTCTGCACAGGTACAATTAGGTAGCTGTATGATTTTATTTATGCTCACTGAAACTTTGTAAATCCATGTGTGTTAGAACCTCACAGTGATGTTGACTTGGAAGGCCATGCCATCAGACCCTTCAATTGAGCCCCATCTTGTATAAAGATTCCTTTAGCATTTCAAAGACAGAATGCCCAGAGGGTCCAGGATAAGTCCAGTTAAACCTAAACTGCACTCTACAACCCATAGTTGGTTCCAAGCTGTCTTTCAGTAAAAATATATTTTCTATCATGTACTAAGAGCTTTTAGCAAACTTTATGAACTATGAAAAAAACAGGCATTATAAATTTGAAGCCCCATGTTCCATAAAGGAATAACAGAGCTAAGATATCTTGTTAATAATCTTAAAGTTAAATGAGTTTTCTTTCTCTCCTAAGAGGCAAATGAATGCATTTGAAAGTTCCAAACTAAAAGAATATCCCCACTCACAATGTGACATAAGACACACATTGAGACTGATTAAAAAAAAGAAGCCAGATACAAAAGGCCACATATGGTATGATTCCACTTATATGAAATGTCCCAAACAGGCAAATGCACAGGTACAGGAAGTAGATTAGTGGCTGCCTGGTACTGCAAGTACAGGGAGTGACCACTAATGAGTGTGAGGTTTCTTTTGGGAGTGATGAAAATTTTCTGAAACCAGATAGTGTTAATGGTTGCACAATTCCATGAATACACTAAAACACTGAGCTAGCTGCATACTTTAAAAAATGAATTTTATGGTATGTGAATTATATTTCAAATGCTTTATTTAAAAAAAAACATACAGAAACGGGGCCAAGCATCTTCAATAAAACACTTTTACTACGGGAATGCTCCTCCTTGCACAAGATATCCCATCTCAGAAATTCACAATGCATGTATGAAAATTCTAACAAGTCCCACAGAAACCTGACTGCTGGGTTCAACCCAAGGTTTCCCCAACTCACTTGACTGAAGAATAGCTCAGCATACCAGTTACCCTCCCCACTGAGCCTGATACTATCCACTTGAGCTTAAATGTTCCCTGAAAAACATCAGGGAAATCTGCTTTCAATATTTCATAAAGCCAAAAAAAATGTGAATATCAGAAGAATACTATTTATCATCTGAGATGCACTAGTGGAACTAAGATGAACTAATGGAAAATGAACATTTACAACAAACTCGTACCGACTGTCTAATACAATACATTTCTAACAGGTACTTCATATATTTTTAAAGTCAGTTAACTAAAAAACTTTCCATGAATCTTTTGATAAAGAAAATTATAACCCAATTATTTAAACAAGTATTTCTACTATAAATGAAAATTCATTAGAAAATATACCACCTCCTCACCCAATCCCTAGAGTAGATTTTTTTTAAGTTGTATTAGCTTTCTGGGGTCTGACTTACATCAAAAGACATGCAAGAAGTCCCAATAAATAATCTATAGCACTTTCAACTAAAAATAGAGACAGCTTTAAGAAAAAGGCACAATTTTCTATAAAATGATCAACAAAGATATTAACTATCTGCTCTACGGCCCCGAAGCGAAGGAGTTCAACTGCATGCACAACTTGGATCAAGGTCATGAATATACTGCTGTTCAATAAAAGCAAGTCACAATACATACCATAGTGCTCTGATTTACATAAAGTACAAAAGCAGGGAGGGGGAGTTGTCTTGTTTTTCTAGAGATACAAAATACATGGAGCTCTCTAAAAACAACAGCATGATACAGGCAAATTTCAGGAAAGTGGACAACTTTGAGAAGAGAGGGCCTTCACAAGGAATGGTGACGTTCTTCAACACTGGGGGGGGGCACAAAGGGCTCACCACGCTTTCTTTGAATTTATGCTCTAAAAAGAAAACCTAAAACTTCAAAACTTCTACCACTTAAATCACAATACCTCACATATAATTTGTCATCAATTCTAGGGAACTTAATTTATCTTCTAAATCTGGTATTTAGTATTTAAAGTCACGTAAGAAAAACAATCTTATATAGATAACTTCTGATACTTGAAACCAACATATAGCTATACGCTAAAAACACTTATTAACACATGCATAATAAGTTCATAACTGATCGCTCCCACCCCCAAGACTGGTGTAGATGTAAAGTAAACTCTGCACCAGAAACAAGTTTTTTAAATGTGAATGATGTTGAATAACAGATAATTATTAGTGTTACAAAAGATATCCTAATATTACCTGGGGCAAGATTCAAAGGTAATCTTCTAGGTGAAATTGCTCTGGGGTGCTGCTTACTAATTTCTTCATAAATTTGAAGCCTCTCTTCTAAAGTGCCTATTATCAGTAAATATGTGTGAGATTCAAAGCATCAGAACTTTTATCTATGATAAAATGCTAATAAACTTTAAAAACTGTTATAAAGACTGCATTGTCAATATTAAAGCTGCGCTCAATTTTTATAACATTAAAAAAACTGCAGTGGTGAAATAATATGATCAGCAAAACACCATTTTAAACCCAATCTCCAGAGAAATCCAAAACTTCATCACAACAGATTCTACATCCAACTCAAATCATACACATACAAGACATATAGACTCAAAATACACAGCACTTCTCTTATATCCCTTAGTGTACAACCCATGAAAAAGAAAGTGCTCCTTTATAACTTTTCTTACACAAATTCTCTAACTTGGTGAAGTCTACACACATCCCCACAAAAGGTTGTAATGCTTACTGATTAGGTTTTAAAAAGCAACCATTTTAGCATGGTGAATGTAAATGTTTTATAGTTCAAAAGATGAACTAAATTTTTAAGGTAGCTTTGACATTTAAAATCTTCAATGAAAATCCATTAAAAAGAACCCCATTAGTACAGATTGTTTAAAGTGGTGATTATTTCTCCCTGTAAATACAATGATATAAAATATACTTCTAACAGGAAGTTGTATCTTCCCTCCCAAGACCAACCTAATTTTATAGTACTCAAGAGAGGATCTATATTATATGTTACTCTGCACTAACAATTTGCAAAGTAGGATGTGGTCTACTTCGTTATTCTAAAGTAATATCCTGCATAATTTTCAAAGAGAGATTATATGCATTATTTCATATAAGCAATAAGACAATTTACAGGAGAATTTTAAGAAAAAGCAAACAAACCTGATTTTAAACCATAAGGTTTTTAATTGATTTTAATTCAGAAAACAAGTATTATTGTAAGAAGAACCCTTGGTGCCAGCGATCAAGGTATCTCTATACTAAATGTAGTGTTCACTATCAAGATTATAAATCAATACTTCAAAAAGTAATGTTTGATTTTGTTTAGACTCTTTCCTTCCCCCAGTAGTATGTTTTGGAGCTCCAATGTGCTGGGATTCAAAACCTGGGATATAGGAAAGATAATTTTCATATTCTGTTAACAATTTAGAGACTTCAAGAAATATCAAGGACCCTTATACTAAAATTTACATTAAGACTATTTTTTTTTACATGAAGACTATTTACTGCATATTTTTAAAAAGTAGGTCTCATATTTATGCCTAATCTTAAGAGTATTAAAAAAAAAATTCTCCACTATCCCAGATATAACAAGTCTTATGAATGTAGTAAAATTAAGACAAAACCAAACCATTTCAATGCCCTATTTGAAGTCACAAGTTGGAGCTCCAGAACTTACCCTGGGGGAGAAAAGGTCCTAAGGAACCTAAAAAGATAAAGTAATGTAATTAGTTTTGTAATAATTACATTTTATAGTAAGCATGGATCTTGACATGGAACATATATTCATTTTACTAAACATTTAAATATCTGTATTATTAACTACATGTCAGTAACTGATAGTTTAAAGAAAAACATCAGTTATCTCACCTTTCCAACCTTCGAACATATTATGACTTTTGTCCAGATTTTTAAAAACACAAATTATTGATCTAATTAATATTTTAATTTCCATCATTTTCTTAAAAATAATTTAAGGAAAAAAATTAATGATTTGTGGTATTAAATTTTAAACACACAGAAAACCTGGATTAATTTGTAACAGTGATTAGGGTACAACAAATAAATTTTTCTCAAAGCTCATACTTCTATAAATGAATATGAATAGCTACCTATTTTTACCATATTTTTTAAATTTAAAAGTTCTGCTTTGTCAACCCCCTTGAACCATATTTTCATAATTATTTCAGCCATGTATTTATCCATGAGTAAATCTATTAGGAATATTAACTGCTCTTAACATTTAATTATGAAAATATTAAGGAAAATTTGGAAAAATACTACAGATTTCTAAAAAGGATAGGTTACCTAATTTAGAAAGAAGATTTGTAAAATTTTGCTCTATACAAATTAACCTAGTTTGAAATTAAGAGAATGATTTTCATGTTGATGCTGTACATTACATACCCTCAGCAAAATTTCTTTGGCCTAATTCTCATGTTTAGAGGCTGAGGGTAACAAGCCTCTAGTTCTTTAAAAAATATTAAATTTCCCAGAAAGGGAATGCTCGTTTTCTTCCCCAGCTCTCTAGTTAGTCTAAATTGGTAACATTTTAATGGGTCAAGGAATTTAAAATTATCTGTGAGCATTTATCACTTAAGTATAAATAAATATCTAAATTCCTCTTCACTGCCATGTTGAACCTATAATTTTCCTAAATGGAAAAATAAATGCTAACGCTAAAAATATTTGTCTTCAAATATTATTACAACTGTGCATTTATTTCAAACACTAGTTAAGATTAGGTAGAGGAGAAAAATCATTACATACTAAGTTGCAGAGCTTTTTCCAAGCCTTCATAATAACACCAATTTTCTGCATTCCGATCAATCAAGTTTTTGAATACTTCACTGGCTTCTTTTAATCTTCCCAATTTCAACAGCATTTCCCCTAAAATTAAGTTTAGATTCACATTCATTTTACTTAAACATTAAATGCCTTTCTGATCTCATAGATTTCACTAAGCATTATTAGTATAATAGATGTTTATGAAAGACAGAACCGTATGTGCTTCCCTTTGGGGCATGTTGTGCAGTTTACGTAACTAACCACAGATTAATTCACAGCTTGTCTTCAGAAATGAACCTTCATTTACACATTTTATTATACTAACATTCATTTCTGGCTCCCTTCTACACCCCAAATATATACATAGGATATTTAGTTCTTAGTAAAAATATTTGCATCATGCACATTTTTATATACCCTTTAAGATCGTTAAAGACTCCCTCTACAGGCTGGTAAATAATTCTAATGAAACATCCCTACATTCCTACTGCTAGATTTGAATGTACTCTTTCTGATCAATTCATATATTAAACAATTCTCCGTTCAATTCTCTTAGTTTCCTTTCGACGGCACTAAAATTGGAGAAGTTTAACTCAGTAAAACAAAAACACTAAGTACCACTTCACAGCAAGAAACCACACAAACCAGGTTCACGTGGGGGTCACCCCTAAGATTCAAATCCTTTTACTAAGCCACACAAAGTTAAAGTAGGCCTGGGAGGGGTGCCTGAGTGGCTAAATAGGTTGAGCGGCTGACCTGACTCCCCATGGGGCATCTGCTGAAGATTCTCTCCCTCTCTCTCCCCCTCACCCTGCTCCTGCACCCGCTTTCTCTCTCGCAAATAAATACATTGTTTAAAAAAAAAAGAAAGAAAGTAGGCTTGGGAAATGAGTATCTAAACTTCTCAGATATAATGGAAAACACATCTAATCAAAGATAAAAAGGAGATTCTCAACAAAGGCTGTATGTCAACTTCCTATCGCTAAGACCTCCCCTTCCCCAAACAATCTATTTCAAAGAAATAACCCTTTGAAATGTCTTCAGATGTATTATTTCAGGTTTAATCATCTGGGAGGAGACAATATATTGAAGTAGTTATTATATACTATTATTTTACTATTTATATATATTACTCAAGCTCTAGAGGAAGACTAACCAGATGTAATTTCCAGTTTTACTACTTTCTCATACAAAATTCCAATGTCTACTCACCTATAAAATATCAACTATCTCAGTCTGCTTTTGTGATAAATGAATTAATTTGAAGGGGTTAGCACTTTAACCCCTGGAAGAAAGAAACCAGAACACTAAATTATTTATCCGCATTGTACCAATAGTTTGAAAAATAGTGTTGTTCAATAGCCAAATTATGGAAAAAGTCCAAACATCCATAGACTGAAGAATGGATAAAGAAGAGGTGGTGTGTGTGTGTGTGTGTGTATAAAATAATATTACTCAGCCATAAAAAAGAATGATATCTTGTCATTTGCAATGAGATGGCTGGAGCTAGAGAGTATAATACTAAGTGAAATAAGTCAGAGAAAGACAAATACTATATGATTTCACACATTATGTGGAATTTAAAAAACAAAACAGATGACATGCAAACCACAAAGCCAACTCTTAACAATAGAGAACAAACTAAGGGTTGCTGAAGGGGAGGTGGGTGGGGAGTGGGCTAAATGGGTGATGGGTATTAAGGAGGGCACTTGTAATGAGCACTGAGTGTTGAATCACTAAATTCTACACAGGAAACTAATATTACACTATATGTTAACTAACTGGAATTTAAATAAAAACTTGGGAAAAATAAAAAATAAAAAAAAATACACAAAATAAAGTGTTGTCAATATTAGTATTATTCCCAAAAATTAAATCAGCACTATACATTAACTGGAAGAGCAGAGTATAGCAGTTAAAAATAAGGACTCATGAAAAGACATGAAGAAATCTTGAATTACTAAGTGAAAGAAGCTAATCTAAAAAACCTACATACTATGATTCCAACTATATGACATTCTGGAAAAGGACACCTATAGAGACAGTAAAAGGATCAGTGGTAGCCAGGAGCTGGGGGCAAGGAGAAACAAACATACAGAGCACAGAGGATTTTTAGAGCAGTTAAACTACTCTATATGACACTACAATGGTGGATATATTTCTCAAAACCTAGACAAGAGTGAACCTTCACGTAAACTGTACTTTCAGTGGTAATTACCTGTCAATGTGGGGGTTCACTAATTGCAACGAATGTACCATTCCGGTAAGGAATGTTGATGGGGGGGCGGGGGGAGGCTTGCATGTGTGGCGGCAGAGGGTATATGTGAAGTCTCTATACCTTCCACTCAATTTTGTTATGAACCAAAAATTACAAAAATGAAGATTATTTAAATAAAAAAAGCAGAGGTGATTGACTGGCTCAGTTGGGAGAGCATGTGACTCTTGATCTTGGGGTCATGCGTTCAAACCCCATGTTGGGTTTAGAGTTTACTTAATAAATAAATAAATAAATATTAGGGACGCCTGGGAGGCTCAGTCAGTTAAGCATCTGCCTTCGGCTCAGATTATGATCCCACGGTCCTAGAACAGAGTCCTGCATTGGGCTCCTTGTTCAGTGAGGGGCCTGCTTCTTTCTCTGCCTGCCACTCCCCCTACTTATGCCTCTCTCTTTCTCTGACAAATAAATAAATAAAATCTCAAAAAAATAAAATAAAATAAAATAGTAAAACAAAAAAAGTAAGGGCTCTGAAGCCAGGAAGATGTGTTTAGAAATTAACTCTACCATCTAAAAGGCAGGGTGACTTTGGGTAAGTCCTTAACCTCTCTAAACTTTAGTGTCCTCAACTATAAAATGGGGATAATCTACCTATGCTAGAAGTGCTAAAAAATTAAATGAAATAAAGCAGTTTAAGCAATTACCATACTCTGAGACACAGGAAAAGTAAATAAACATTAGCTATTATTTTTATTAAGCTTTAGAAGTCCTGCAACTATATGAAACTTTAGTTCTAAACTAATTATTACTTTAGTTAGACATTTTATTATAGTATTGCTCAGAGAATGGTAACTGATGAACAAAACTTTGTTTAAAAAAAAATGTGCTTGACCCATTTCTAACAAGCTATTTATCAGGATCCTGCCTTTGTACCTAGCCCATATTGAAAATAAATGAATCTTGTTTTCATGATGACCCCAGTAACATCATTTACTGTTCTCATTGTATTTATTTATTTCATGGATATATATTTGGGGGAGGGGAGAGGAAATGGAATCTGGAGTCAAAACCCCTAGACTCAAATCTACTACTACCAAGCTCACTTAGCTGTATGACTTTGGGCAAGTCACTTAACCTCTCTGTTCCTCAGGTCCTCAATTCTAAAATGGATGTAATAACCATACATAGTATTATTATGAGGATTAACTTAACAGCTTAACAATAAAAATGTTTTTTTATTATGTAGCAAGTCTTATTTAAATGTTAGAACAGAATAAAGTGCATAGTTTTTGTTCTTTTCTTTAATTGAGACCACTAAAAAAGAAAAAGCAGGTCAACCTACCTTTAATTTCTTCCACCAAAAGTTTATCACATATTTGTTTCTCATACGCTTCTATATGTTCCAAAGATTCCTGAAATAGATCTGCCTCTCTCATCACTTGATTCTGGTATAATATCAGTTCACTATATTCATAGTCTATTTTGTTGGGAGGAACCTGAAAAAAAAAAAAAGAAAAATTATTTTATTATAATTATATAAAATAGTTATAGATCTTTAATTGCTTACTCAGAAAAGTCATTCACACAGACTAAAAGAAGCAATTACAAATAGAAAAGTGATTAATACATTCTTTAAAACAAACAAAAAGGTGGAATTTCTGCCTATGGCAAAGTAAAGATTCAGGTCAGCAAATCCTATACTCAAAGAAAAGTATGAAAATGGTTAAAATTCTATAGAATCTACCAAAAAAACTACTAAAATAAAAAAGTTTAGCAGGTGACAGAATACATGATCAAAATACAAAAATCAATTATACTTCCATATACTAGCAACCAACAACCCAAAAATAAAACTAAAATAATTTCATTCACAGTAACATCTAAAAGAAAAAAGTATATAGGAATAAATTTAGGAAATAAGACCTATACATTGAAGACTGAAAGCATGCTGAGAGATATTAAAGACCTATGTAAATGGAGAGACATTTCAAATCATGTTCAAGGATCAGAATACTCAATATTGTTTTGACAGCAATTTTCTCCAAATTTATCTACAAATTCAATGCAATCCCTATCAAACTCTCAGCAAGCTTTTTTTGCAGAAATTGACAAGCTAATCCTAAAATTCAAATAGAGATAAAAGAAACCCTGCATTGCCAAAAGAGTCTTGAAAAAGAACAAAGTAGGAGGACATGCATTTCAAATTTCAAACTTACTATAAAATAACAGCAATCAAGATAGTGTGGTATTGGCATAAGGAAAAAGTGGAATTAATAAACTACGGCTTATTTATATAATGAAATACCAAACAGCAGCTAAAAATGGATAAACTGGAGTACCTGGGTGGCTCAGTCGGTTAAGCAGCTGCCTCAGGCTTGGGTCATGATCTCGGGATCCTGGGATCGAGCCCCCTCTTGGGCTCCCTGCTCAGCAGGGAGTCGCTTCATCCTCTCCTTCTACCCTCCCCCCCCCCCCCCCTGCTCTTTTTCTCTCTCAAATAAAAAAAAAAAACCTTTAAAAAAAGTGGATAGGGGTGCCTGGGTGGCTCAGTCAGTTAAGCATCTGCCTTCAGCTCAGGTCATGATCCCAGGGTCCTGAGATCGAGCCCCATGTCAGGCTGTCTGCTCAGCAGGGAGCCTGCTTCTCCCTCGCCCTCTGCATGCCACTTCTCCCTTCTTGTGCGCTTGCTCTCTCTAATAAATAAATAAAATCTTTAGAAAAAAATGGGTAAATTAACCCTCCATGTATCAACACACATATATCTCAAGACATGTTGAATGAAAAAAAAAGCGTATTGTCCATGTCAATTTTTAAAGACACAAAATAATAGTTTGTAACTTTTATGGACTTAAACATAACGTAAAGGTGACTAGGGACAATCAATACCCATTTCAGAATAGTGGCTACCTCTAGGGACATGAGAGACCCTTATAGCTACTTCTGTAATATTTCTTTTTTTTTTTTTAAGATTTTATTTATTTATTTGACAGAGATAGACACAGCAAGAGAGGGAACACAAGCAGGGGGAGTGGGAGAGGGAGAAGCAGGCCTCCCACCGAGCAGGGAGCCCCATGTGGGGCTCGATCCCAGGACCCTGGGATCATGACCTGAGCCGAAGGCAGACACCCAACGACTGAGCCACCCAGGCGCCCCTGTAATATTTCTTTAAAAAATAATAAAATCTGGAAAAATTGTGGCAAAATGTTAATATCTATTTATCTCATGATGCACAGTATATATTTTTTGTATTTTTCTATTTTGTATATATATTAAAATGTATTAACATGTTTATATAAAACATAAAGCAATATATATGAGAGAAGTAATTCCCACAATCACAAAACTACTTTCATTTTTATGTATTCTTTTCTTTCTTTAGTCATTTGAATGTCGTCAAAATAAGAGTATAAAAATGTTCATATTATTTATTTTTTATCAAGAATTCTGTGTTTTAATTTTTCTAACTATTTCAAAAATTTTTCAAGTTTTTCCATAGGTCCCAAAGACTTTATTTTTTTAAAGATTTTACTTATGTATTTGAGAGAGAGAGAGACAGCAGGAGGGAGAGGGAGAGAGAATCTGAAGGAGACTCTGTGCTGAGTGCAGAGCCCAACGTGGGGCTCAATCCCATGACCCTGAGATCATGACCTGAGCCGAAATCAAGAGTCGGACACTTAAGCAACTGAGCCACCCAGGTGCTCCCATAGGTCCCAAAGACTTTAATGCACAACTGGGAATCGGGGCAATATAGAAGTCAACTACTTTAGTTTGTGCAGGTAGGAGAAACAGAACAAAGTTCGTACTTACTTGCTGAGTTTGTCTAAATTCTTCCAACAGTTTTAGTGCCATATCATAATCTTTTAGCAAATGGTATGCAATAGCATATCCAATCCAGGAAGCACGCTGTGTTGGGCGCAACTGAAGAAGCTGATACCTTGTCTCCTAAAAAAATAATAAAATTACATTAAAAATTGTCTTCTTCTCTTTTTACTTTAACTTTCTCTAAAATATTTATATTTCACCACAGAGCTTTAAGAAAACAATTTAATGCCTTTAATTCATTTCTAATGAATTGCATGAACAAACATCAGTTCCCAAATAAAACAAGTATTTTTTATGTTAGATTATTTAAGTTCTAGAATACTTTGTAATGCTCCCTATAAAGCTGACCTTGGGGCCCATGCGTTTGTGCTGCCTTAGAAAATGTAACCGGAATTTCTTTTGGTAACTAAGCATCTTAGAAGAGAGACTAAGATACCTTTTTATTCAACTAAATTCTGCTGTTTATAAAATCACTCTATGAAATTATAATGTCTTTATTACATTGTTACAATAGGCCCTAGAAACAGGGCGGACACAGCCAGGGCAAACACTCAAAGGCAAACTGGACCTTTCTAACAGAATACCACTTGCTGCCACTCTAAGACAGCTATCTATGACATGGGGGAGAAAACACCAGGAATTCCACCATAGCTGCCCCACAAGAATCCAAATATCTTCACCAGCAGAAAACGCACCCTCCCTAAACTGCCCCCACCTCTTTATAGCTCCTATTTGCCTCCAAGTTTTAGGCACGTGCAACTGCTTGGAGGAACAGGGTCTCATGAAGAACACTAGCTGCAATGAAGTTCTGCAAATGTAGCATTTCGTTTCTATTGTGGGAACAGGTGTCAAGTGAGTCCGTCCACACTATATGCCACAAGGAGTAACATGATCGGATCTTTTAAGAAAAAGATATCTTTGAGACAACAGCTTAGACAGTCTCACCCCTCTGCCTTTGTGTGCCTGGTTCTTTCAGGTATATGACATTAAGCTGTGTCACTCCCATCTCTCCTCTACACCACTCCTTCTCTGTCACTTCCCTCCTTCATTGAAGTCGGGGTCAGTTGTTTTCTCTCTGCCAAATCCTGCCACTATCCTGTTACAAGTGCAACACTGTGGAGCATCCATCCAACAACCTAGTATTTTAGAATCAAGATTTCTTCATCTTTTTTTTTTTTTAAGATTTTATTTATTTGACACACAGAGAGAGTACTAGCAGGCAGAAGGAGAGGGAGAAGCAGACTCCCCGTTGAGCAGGAAGACCGACTCGGGGCTCGATCCCAGGACCCTGGGATCATGACCTGAGCCGAAGGCAGTCGCTCAACCAACTGAGCCACCCAGGCGCCCCAAGATTTCTTCATCTTTAATGATCTCCTTCACCCTGCTTTGTGGACCCATTCCTACAACCACACCCTAGACCTTACTGCCCCCCCAGAAATCATAAATTCAGAGAGCTAACTCTCTGGCCAAAGCTCTTACTCACTGACATTCCTACCCTTGTTCTGGGCTACCACCAGTACGTCTGGGTCCTTAGGTCCTCCGCGTCTAACCACCAGCTCTTGTATCTTCATTTAGTTCACTACCCCTTTGAGCAAGCACTGTCTTGCCAACATTCTTAATTTCCTTGCCTCATTCCTACAGATAACTGATTCTAACTCCCACACTTGGACTAAAAGAAAAACCACACGATCTGGAAGAATGACACCATTACTAAGCTCAGCAGCATGCTTGAAACCTCTGCAAAAATCTAGGCACCAGGCATAAGGATTTATGTGGCAGTAGAAGACAAAAGTAAACAGTAAATGAAAGAACTTAACTTATTTAAAGGGAATGTTAAGAGTTGGTGGGCTCCTTCAACATGAGAAAGGGATAATGAACAATCAAATCTACATAATTTCAGCCTATGCTCACCTCATTTTGAACCCCACACCTTTTTTTTTTTTTAAGATTTTATTTATTTATTCATGAGAGACAGAGAGAGAGAGAGAGAGAGGCAGATGTAGAAGCAGGCTCCCAAGGAGCAGGGAGCCCAATGCAGGACTCGATCCCAGGACGCTGGGATCATGACCTGAGCCGAAGGCAGACGCTTAACCATCTGAGCCACCCAGGCACCCGAACCCCCACATCTTTAAATTATGCCTGTTGTAAAAACATGTACACTTAAGACTAAAGTACTTACTCGATAACCTTCAAGGTCTCTCATTTGGATCTGCAACAGAGAGAGATCCCTCAAAATTTGCAGATTATCTTTATCTAATTTGAGGGCATTTCGATAACACTTAATAGCTTCATCATACTTCTTATCAGAACGCTGCAAGAGTCCATACACATGCCAACCTACTAAGTTAAGGAAATAGAGACATTCAAGGATACTAGAATATACTATGCTACATACCTAATATAAAGCTTACCTTAATGACGTGGTAAGTTGTCTGGGATTTATTTCAGATCATCTGGGGTCAGAGAAAGGGGGACAGTGAGGGGGTGGTAAAAGATGAAACCAGATTAGCCTTGACTGACAGCTGTTAAATTACTGAAGTTCGGTGACGGGCACACGAGGGGTGCCTCATTCTACGCTCTCCACTTACATGTTTGGTATTTTCCATTATGTTTACATAACCTTAGAAAATTCTCGGTAAAAATTCTTCACATTCCCTACCCTTTACCCCCTCACTTTCCCACCCCAGCACCTCAACAGTCACTTATTCTTCATTACTGTATATACAGAAATTGTAATTATCTCTTCAAACTAGTTTATATTCAATCAATTCTAAAACAACATGTAATCATCAGTTAATTCACTAGTGATACTAAAAACCACAAAAATGAAGTTTTTATTTACTGTAGATTAAAGTCTCAGCATATCCTGGAGCCAAAAAAAAAAACTATCATACTTACATGCCCTCTCTCTTCATTCTGGGGTAAGCACTGAGATAAAGAAATAAGTATTTAGTATTTCGAGAGACTCCTAAGCTAAATATGTGTAAGCACTACCTAGGCTATTGATGTTCAATACTGGCCAATAGCTAGATGAATGAAATGTAAAAAATTAAGGGCAACATGTGAAAAGATTGCAAAAAGGCATATAGATAGGCAAAATGGAAATGAAAATCAATTTTGATGATCTATCTTTAAAAAGGTATTTTTGTTTTTTTACAAATTGAGATTCCAGCCAATGAAAAATACAGTAAGTATCTACTGAAGTAACAGCTACATTCCCTGTGCAACAGAAACCCAACTGCAGAACCAATATCATACTTAATGCTAAATAAAATTTGCTATAAAACAGGTTTTTTTTCTGAATTTTTCTTCCAAAATGTCTAAAACAAAGTTTATGGAACACAAATTTTACTATACAAGTAAGTCATTTGGAATGACAGGAAAGTATGACTCGGTTTACAGATATGTAAGAAAAAAATGGGTTTCAAGTCACAGATCAGTTCCTTTTCTCTCACACTAAGCACAACTGAAGTAAAAAAGTACAAGGATTCCCTTTCAACTACTGCAATAAACAAACAAGGGGTAGGGAACAGAAGAAACTATTACAAAATGTTGGTAATTATGGAAGCTGAGTAATGGTACACGGAGTTCATTACATTTTCTCTTCTATACAAAATTTTCCAGAGTAAAGGTCTGTTTTTTCCTGAATTAGAAAACCCTACTAAGTGGAAAATAAATGAAATGATAAATTTCAATTATTGCAAAAGGATACAGACATGGCTCTTGACATCATTACGAAGTCCTTTACGAACAAATTCATATGCTTCTTCTTTTTTTCCTAAACAGTTCAATGTCAATCCTTTCATAGCCAAAGTCTCTGAAAAATATTTTTTAGCCTCTATTTACACACAAAGAATTCAAAATATTCTCTTAGCACTATTTTTTTTTAACTCTTAGTACTATTTTAATATGACATCTGCCAAGGCTTGTACTATTCATCTTTGTAATCATGTAACTAGAACTTCTCTCCAAATACAGAAAGTAAAACTACATTTAAGTATTTATTAAAGTGTAGCCTGAGTCCTTTTCTGAAATCCCTGAGGCTGGGACTGAGTTCCTCAAATGCCTTCTGCCCTTTAGAAGACTGTACAAAGGGGGCTGAGATTATTCTGCTAAAAAAGAGTAATACAGTAGGCACCCACGTCCTGCTGTGTTAAATCTATGGCAGTAGCTGCAGAACTTTCATCCAAGATCAATTCTAATCACCATCCCATTTATACCCCACAAAAACAATCTACTTCAGCAAAGAGATGCACACAATGTAAAAACCAGCTTATTCAATATTGGAACACACTTTATTTTTGGCAATAAGTTTATTCCAACTAATTCTGGTTAGGCTAATTAACATCAGTTTGCATTTCAAGAGTGTAACAGTGGACTGCGGGAATGGTAACACAAAAATATATTTGAGGCAGCTAATGAAAAATGGCTTAGAATGAAATAATTCTCTGAATAAATCCACAAGAATTAGACGAGAACAAGGTCTTCAAATGATCTCTGTGGACTCTGGTCGTCAGAACATGGTGATCCAGCAGCCCAGGCCCCTATAAACATCTGCATTTATCTGTTTTCATACAATGAACTTCCCTACAAGCTGCCATGTGGATAAAGGTTCTGTAGAGAAAAAACTTGAAAATAGGCTTTACGTTTCTCAAATTTTATGAACCGAAGACTTCTTTCCAGTTCCTTCAAAGAATGTTTAAAATGTTATCTGAAAGCTGAGCAAGGTCAGCCTACTTTCCCAATAAGATGGTCTCAAGAATTACCCATGTCTAATATTCAGAGACCCTAATTGGCGGTGCTCTGCTATAGGACCATAACTAGCATGTCTGACCTTACCCATCCTTCAAACAAGCACCAGTCACCAGTGAAAAAGGATGAGACAAGCAAATAGAGACCTAGTAACACCAGTGCTGGAGAAACAGCTCCAGCTGTTTCTGGAGATTGCTGGAGAATACCATTAGATTGCTCCAAGATAAGCAATCTAATGGTAAATAAATAGTATCTAATTTATTTACACATAAAGGTCAGCAGATATATAAGAATGACATTTACCAGAGAATAAAATACATGTGATTGTATCTTCATACTACTTCTGTACTGCAGATATTGTCTTCATTTCACATACATAAGAAAAGCATAAACTTAAGTTCTACCCAAAGTAATAGATGAAACGAAGTCTCTAAAAGTACTATTATATACTCCAATTATTCCCCAACAGATCAACCAACCACTTCTCATTTAAAGTGAAGATGGTGCACCCACCTAAGCGTAATAAAAGGAAGGTAACCTAGAACAAGACTGATATGATGCATGACTAAAAATGTTTATATGTTCTAATAAACAGCTACAAGGTCATGGAATCTGGGAAGTATTCTTCTTTCACCGTTAGGAATCTTATCTGTCTGATCCTGGAATTAGATTTCCCCAAAGCAGTCTCTCACAGATGAGACAGTACCTCCATGTTCAGCAAATTTTGGATTCGAAAGAATCATCTTGCAAAACTTGAGGCCATTTTTGTACTGCTTCTGTTCATAGCATTTCTGTAAAGAAATACAAACAAAATTATTTAATAAAATGAATATATAGGGAGCAACTTTTCTTTGCATTATATAAATTCTAAATTCAAGGTCCAAAATTAGATCTAAAACATATGTGATGGGAAGGTGTTATATCAATTTCTATCACTTATAACATGAGGTATATTTTTGTTGCCTACTTCTTGCCAAGTTGTTCTAGTATGAGTATTTTCACTTTTATAGAAAAAAAGGGAAAAAACCCACTTAATAAAAAGGGAATTTAATTGTCAGCCAATACTGCTACAACTTTTAAAATTCAAAATCCAAAAGCAAAAAATATGTGATAACAACACAGAAAAATACTAGGAACTGCATTATGTCTTTGCCACTTCAAGAACAGAACCAAGGAGGGCACCTGGGTGGCTCAGTTGGTTAAGCGACTGACTGCCTTCGGCTCACGTCATGATCCTGGAATCCCGGGATCGAGTCCCACATCGGGCTCCCTGCTCGGCGGGGAGTCTGATTCTCCCTCTGCCCTTCCCCCACCTTGTGTGCTCTCTCTCTCTCTCCCATTTTCTCTCTCTCAAATAAATAAATAAAATCTTAAAAAAAAAAAAAGAACTGAACCAAGGCATACACACACACACACACACACACACACACACACACACACACAAGCAACTACTACGTGTCCAGATAAAACTTGTTATATATCTCATAGGTATCCCTCAAGGTAGGTGTCATTACCTCCTCCCTACAGATGCAAAAATTGAAATTTTAACAGTTCATAAAATTTGTTTATAAATACCTCAGCCTACTTGCAAACTCTGGTCTGATTCCAAAGACCATGATCTTTCCATCACTAGGCTAATACAAGTGTGAGCAACACCTTTCTTCCTAAATACCACTTGCTAAGTAATCAGCACCTGTCTACCACAGCCACTAATCACAAGGACATCTCATCATCTTCTATTTACCCTCCCTCTTATGTTGCCATGGGTTTTCTTTCTAGTACTCAACATGCCAAGTTTGTGCCCACCTCAGGGCCTCTGCATGTGTGTTCCTTCTACTTGAAATGTTCTTCCCCAGATCTTCCTTACCAGCAGAATTTCATGTATCACCTGCCTGACCACTCTATCTAATACTTCCAGCCTCCCACCGCCCCACACACATATTCTCTATCATATTATTCCATTTTCTACACAGCACTATCATTCTCTGAAATTCTTACTTGATTACTTACTTAGTGTCTATCTTCCTCACCAGACTGTATGAGCTCCATGAGAACAGAGATCTTGTCTATTTTAAACGTTGCTGCATCCTCAGGGTCTACACAAATTAGGACTGCTCAAAAAATAGTCTACCAGGTTTAAAGCAAAAGTACCAGCAAAGAAGGAGGAGGTGGTTAATCTTTGCAGCAGGGGTGGAATGTGGAGGGGAGAATTAGAAAAGAGTTCATAGAAAAAAATGTTTAAATTGAGGCTTCTTGGTTGCATCTGGGGAAGGGAACCTAGTAGCTGGGAGACAAGGATGGGAGCGAAACCTGAATTTCGAATCATCTGAATATATTCCCATTCCTAAAATATTTAAAATAAAAATAAAGGGTCACCTGGGTGGCTTAGTCGGTTAAGCGTCCACCTTCGGCTCACGTCATGACCTCAGGGTCCTGGGATGGAGCCCCATGTCAGGCTCCCTGCTCAGTGGGGACTACGCTTGTCCCTCTCCCACTGCCCCTCCCCCCTGCCTGTACACTCTCTCTCATGCTTTCTCTCTCTCTCAAATAAAATCTTTAAAAATAAAATTAAAATTAAAAATAGTGTTGACTATAGGAGTTCATCTGACAAATGACAAGAAGAAAAACAAGCAGAAGGAACCACTGGCAAACAGGAAAAGAAGAGAAATATGAGGGGCGTCTGGGTGGCTCAGTTGATTAAGTGACTGCCTTAGGCTCAGGTCATGATCCCAGGTCCTGGGATCGAGCCCCACGTCAGGCTCCTTGCTCAATGGGGAGCCTGCTTCTCCCTCTCCTTCTGCCTGCCGCTCCCCATGCTTGTGCTCTCTCTCTCTCTCTGTGTCAAATAAATAAATAAAATCTTTAAAAAAAAAAAAAGAGAAATATGGTTTTTTTCTGACTTACCAAGTGATCTGGAAATACTAATAATCATACTACCAATATGTAGTAATAATAATTGTTAATACTTTTTGGGAGCAATTACTAGTGTCAGGTACCATTCACTTAAGCCTTATTTAAATCCCAGGAGAGCCTATGAAATACAGGTTCTCTCCAATTCAGATGGAGAGAGTGAGGCACACAGTTACTGAGTCTATAGAGCTAATATGCATCAGAGCCCTAATTCAAACCATGTTGTCTGTCCCTAGCAAGCAAGTACACAGGTTTAAAAAAAAGTGTTAAAGGAATATAAACTTAGTACAAAATTAGATTCTAGTTTCAACTTTGCTACTAACCAGAGAACCTCAGACACTTAGTCATTTACCATTCCTGGGTTTGGTTGTTTCACTGGCAAAAGAAAGCATGGAGTAGCTCCAAAATTCAACAAAACCTAAAGCTAATAGCCAGTTTGGGGAATAAGACAGGCATGCACAAGCCGTGCAGAACATGTAATAAGCTAGCTACTAAATTTGTATGGATATGTTTCAGTACATTCATAGTTCATTTTTAAAAAAATGAATACTCGGCAGGGGGAGCACCTGGGTGGCTCAGTTGTTTAAGCATCTGCCTTCAGCTCAGGTCATGATCTCAGGATGCTGGGATGGAGCCCTGCAGCTTGGGCTCCCTACTCAGCAGGGAGTCTCCATCCCCCTCTCCCTCTACCCCATCCCCCCTCCTGCACTCATGCATGGGAGTGAGCTCTCTCAAGTAAAATAAAATAAAATAACCCAAAAAAAAAAAAAAATTTACTACTGGTGGCAGAGCACTTTGGTCCACCAACCAAACTTGAAAAATAATTTTAATAGAGATTTTGTCAGGGAGTTATTGTAGCAAAATTCTACCCACATTTATTGTGAGATGCTAAAATCACTCACTTTTGCAGCACCCTCCTAAATTCATGTAACCCTATAATAATTATTACATACCCAGAGAAAAACATGTTTAGCATTTCCCAATTTATTTAGGGATAAAGTTAACTCAGCAGCAGCTGTAACTTTTTGTAACTAGAGTATAATAAATCATGTAATTGGTTTTTTATAATCTACTGATAACACGATTTGAACTAGAAAATACCCAGATAGAGTGAAAATAAGTGTTCTGTCATCCTTTAGGGATAATGCCAAATGTACTTAAATCCAACCAACAACTTATAGATGAGCCTGAAGGGGGCAAAAAGTTCACTTCTCCAAATCCACCCTGTGAAAAAAATAAGGGTATGGAAAAAACGAAACTAAAATAACAAAAAATATACAAAACGCCCAATGAAGCAATCTGCCACAATGCTTTAATTAGAATTTTTTTGTTTTTAAACTTGTCTCATTATTTGCTCAACACTAAGTACCATATAAAATTAAGACTTAAAATGTTAATCCCATCTACTAAGTATCTTTTTAACATTTTGAAGAAGCATGAAGTTTCTATTGGCTTGAAACCGAACAGCTGCTATGAATTCCTACCTACCATTGGTAACATTTAAAACTATTCTAAACTTAGTATTTTATTTATAGAAAAGGTAAGCATATAGTCATATAACCGACACAAGCTCTATCATAAATTCACTCTTAAAATCTAAACGCTTATATTCAGATGAAATGACAGACTAGAAAAAAACACTACGTACAACAGCAGTTTAAAATCCACAGTCTCCAGTGCATGCTGAGAAAAGCAAAGGCATGTTGCCTCTCCTCCCTGGAAGAATGGAACCTGGGAAACAAGGGAAGGCACCGGGGACACTGGCACACAATCTACGGAAAACTTTCCCGGCCGGCAGCGGCCATCTCTACCGGGTCATTATTCAGGTTTCTGCTTGGAAACAAAGTAAAGGCTCCCCTCCAGAGTAAAATCAGCCAGTCCGCGCGACTTTGCCGAGTCAGGCAGGACCTGAACGAGTTCAAAGCGATCAAAGAGCTGTGTTCGACTTTATAACTTGGAAATGCAGTTCAAGTCGCTTATTCGCTTCTTAAAGAAGGCAAGTACAGTACACCAAAAACAAGCAAAGTCTCTCGCGAAGGGAGGCTTGGCTTCCTAGGGTTTAATTTTCCCATCAGCGGTGTAAGTCGGAGCCCCACTCCACCATACGATCGCCCCATCTTTAGCAGATATCGGCGCGCTCTGTGCAATGAGTTAAGCACGAAGCAGTGAATGAACACCCGGCCGAGGGGAAAAGAAACACACGGGAGGATGGGGGGGGGGTGCAGAGGTCGCGAGTCTGGCCGCAGAGAGCCGCGGAGGCCACGGGGCTCACCCCCGGGCCGACGCGCCCTGGCCCAGAGGGACTGCGGAGCGAGGCGGGGGCGCGGCGAGCGGCCGCAGAGGGACGAAGCGCGCGGAGGGGCGGCCGGCCGAGGCGAGAGGTCAGGTCGCCACGGCTCGGAGGTAAACAAAGAACGGAGCCCGGACCGGGCCGAGCCCGGCTGGTGAGAGTGCCGCCGCCGCCAGGCCGCTCGCCGCACCGCGCAGGGTCGGGAGTGCGGCCTCGGCCACTCACCAAGATGCGCTTGAAAAGGTTGCTCTCCTTGGGCGGCAGCTGCACGTTCGGCATCGCGGCCGGCGGGGAGGACGGGTGCCCGGGCGCTGCGTTTCGCGGGGGTGGGCACCGGGGCGGGCCGCTGCTAAGAGTCGGGCAGCGGGCGATGGGTCAGTTCATGGCCTGGAGTTGGGGCCGGGCAGGCCGCTGGGCAGGCCGCTGGGCAGGGCTGGCAGTGGAAGGGGAACGCGATCCGGACTGGACACGCTCGGCTCCCGCCCTGCGGACCGGCGAGCGGCGGCAGCTCCCGCGCGCAGCAAGATGGCAGCCGGAGCCCGTCCCCTCGAGCGGGGCGGTGTGCGCCTGCGCCGGGCGCCCTGCGGCCAGAGGCGGCGGGGGACTCCGGGAGGCTGGCACCGCGGCGTGCAGAGTGTCTGGTCGCTTCTGTCACCGGCCCCTCGGCGCCCATCCTAAGTCACTGATTGTTCTGTGCTGATTGCTAAGCTTGCGGCCCAACAGAATGTGAGTCAGACTTTTTTTGATTTCTCTCCACTCAGGAACTTAAACAGTGCTTGGGCTCAAAGTAAATTCTTGATTCAGGACGAAACTTGTTTTCCTTCTTTTCTCCTCCACTTAGACTTTGAGAAAAGCCTTCTCTTTCCAGTGCGGACCCAAGACAGATTCACAACGTATGTGTGGTCCTTGGACGGGCCTTGAAATGGACTAATGTGAGAGCTTGTTTGAAATGTCAGAAAAAATACTGCCCGCAGTTCAGAACAGCCTACCATTGGCGGTGAAAATTATGATGGTTTTATGGGGCCATTGAGTCTCCAAGTCTACCTACCCTTTCTCCTCCGAAGGTTCCCCTTCATACAAGCCATATAATAATGAGAGAAATAATATTCAAACCCAGGACCTTCCAACTCTGGGACGCTGTCATACCCAAAACGTAGCCTGGTGATAGAAATGTGTGAGTCTAGACTAAAGATAGGCATATCCATCGATGGCAAGCACAGCCATGCATACAATGTAGGTTTAATTAATATTAAACTATATAAATATTAGGTGCATAAACTTATTTATACATGTTCCGGATCTTAATTTGGTCATATTTGTGTGACTACAGAGGAATTGAAGCGTAAGTGCATTGAATGGGCTGTAATCAGAGCTGGGTTGGGGCTTATTGGGGCTTCCCTTTAGCCTGAGTTTGTTTGGAGATGGAAGAAGGTATCACAGGAGTCTTTTACACTTGATCTTAGCCAAAAGGCCAAGAAGTCTTTTAAAATAGGGAAGGGCTGGCTCAGTCGGTGGACGATGTGACTCTTGATCTCGGGTTGTGAGTTCGAGCCCCATGTCAGATGTAGAGATTTTTATATATACATGTATATATTAGAAAAATAAAATAGAGACAGGACTGTTATTAAAAGGGGGGTAGGTTCAGAGGGCCCTGTGTGTTCTGGACAGACCCCAGGCTCCTCAAGGTACTAGAGAGGAATTGGCAAGGAGAGCTTCATGGGAATTTAGCTAAGCTGTACCTGAACTGGTTGGCGGTAGTCTTCTAGACAACAGAGCCGGGCAGAGGGCGCTCTCAGCACCCTCATACCCAGCCACGTCCATAGTCCTCACCCAATGACTCTCCTTGGACATGGACTTTTCTGGAATGTACCTCATTCCACCGACTCAAGCTATTCTACCTCACCTCAAGGCCGATTTCAAAATGACAAATTGAAAAAAAAAAAGTGGAAAAAAAGCATAGTGCCAACTGTAAATATTTTGGAGGCAAGTAATGTTTATCTTTTAGGAAAGTTTCCGTGGACCTAGTACAGCCTGACTCATTACAAATCATTAACTGTCTCCATTCTCTGTGGTAGCTGCTGGATCTTCACCATGGCCTGGCCCCTAAATCAGGCCGCTGGTGCTGGTTCTTCATTTGCACTCAGCTTCCCACCCACTGCCAACTTCCCTTCCTCAGCCTCCCCAGCATCTCCCAGCAATGCAAAGGAAACCTGCAATCCCAAACACTGAGAAGTGGGTAGTTATAAACATTCATCTTTAATATTTTTCTCATCTGCCTTGCACGCACCATGACATGTGAAGCATGCATACCTGGTTGTCTACTTTAGGGTGAGAGTGAGGGGAGAGGTGAAGCCTTGAAAAGAATGCCAATAGTGGGGGCGCCTGGGTGGCTCAATCCGTTAAGTGTCGGACTCTTGGTTTTGGCTTAGGTTATGATCTCAGGGTGGTGAGATCAAGCCCCACATTGGGCTCCATGCTCAGCAGGGAGTCTGCTTGGGTTTCTCTCTCCCTCTCCCTCCTGTGCACGCATACGCACTCTCTCTCTCTCAAATAAGTAAGTAAATCTTTAAAGAAAAAAAAAAGAATGCCAGTAGTGTTGCTGGTAGTTGTCAGCGTAAGTCTTAGAGTGTGTAAAGAATGTAATGCATGCACAGTCAGAAAGCCTGGATCAACCAGTGGTTATAATTTTATTACTGACTTCCTGTTTAGTCTGGAGCAAATCTTATTTCTACCTTTCAACAGAAAATGAGGTTATAAAAATATTATTGTAATCTTTCAGAGCAGGATTGTGTGAATGTAATGCTTTATCATTTTTAAGCCCACAGGAAAAAAATTTTTAAAAAACCCACATGCATTGTAAATCTGAGTTCACTGTCTCTCAGGAAGAATGCTGAAGCCCAGTTGGGGGCATCGTGGGCCTCCACCAAATGTTGCTTCCTGGTGCTTCAGGCCGGGTGTACTTCCTTTAGAATTATGCATACGGTACAATAATAGCAACAACATCTCTGAAGACCTTTTTGCATATATGATATGGGCCAGTGATTCTCTTGCTAAGCTTAGTAGACTCAAGGAAAAAAGAATCTAGAAAAGGATGACCTCCAGCCCGTATACACAGCGTATCTTATAAAACTTGCTGACATAGTTCGCTGCTATGCCTACAACCAATTGCACCATGTAATTAGAGACTGATGGGAAAAGAACTCATCAGGTTGCATAATGCATTACACCTCAGATTCCCTAATGTGTCTAGTTTTGGAGAAAGCAAGAGTACTTCATTCCTCCCTGGAACTCGATCCCATCTCCTTTGACTTTTCCTGACTTTTTTTTTTTTTTTAAGATTTATTTATTTATTTATTTGAGAGAGAGAGCACATGAGAGGGGGGAGGGTCAGAGGGAGAAGCAGACTCCCTGCCGAGCAGGGAGCCCGATGCGGGACTCGATTCAGGGACTCCAGGATCATGACCTGAGCCGAAGGCAGTCGCTTAACCAACTGAGCCACCCAGGCGCCCGGCTTTTCCTGAACTTGTATTCATCAGTTGCTCCCCCTGCTGTTTGCATTTTCTCCCTCCTTATATAGCTTGTATTCTAACAATAAATCAACAAAATCCTCCCATCCAGTCATTCCAAATGGCAAGATTTCATTCTGAGGGTTGCTGGAGTGGTGGGGGGTGGGAGGGATGGGGTGGCTGGGTGATAGACACTGGGAAGGGTATGTGCTATGGTGAGCGCTGTGAATTGTGTAAGACTGATGAATCACAGACCTGTACCTCTGAAACAAATTATATGCTAAAAAAAAAAGGAAGAAGATAGCAGGAAGGGAAGAATGAAGGGGGGAAAATCGGATGGGGAGACGAACCATGAGAAACTATGGACTCTGAGAAACAAACTGAGGGTTCTAGAGGGGAGGGGAGTGGGGGGAGAGGTTAGCCCGGTGATGGGTATTAAGGAGGGCACATACTGAATGGAGCACTGGGTGTTATACGCAAACAATGAATCATGGAACACTACATCAAAAACTAATAATGTAATGTATGGTGAGTAACATAATAAAAAAATAACATATTGTGGATAGTTTCTGAAATAAATAACCCTTAACAATTAAAAAAAAAAAAAAAAAAGATCCTCCCAGACTGGGAAGTCCTGGGGAGGAAATAAAACAAGGTCATGTGAGGGCAGTGGGCTTTGAGGGAAGGACTACTTTAAACCACGTACTCAGGAATGACCTCTGGGGAGGTGATAACATGTGAACAGACCTAAAGAATGAGAAGTGAGTTAACAAGGAAAAGCTGGGACAGCGTATTCTAGCTGAAGGGAGCCACATGCAAGTGCCCTAATGCAGGGACAAGAGGAGCATGGTCAAGGCATAAAAGGGACAGGTAAGAACTTCAGTTATGAGATGAAAAGCGGTTCAGTTGAAAACATAGGCCAGTTTGTGCAGGGATGGCCATCTCGGGCAATGTGGTTTGGTTTGGTTTGGTCCTAAGTTCAGCAGGAAGCCATCGAAGCACCTTAAGCAGGAAAGTGGCATGATCTGATTTCCTTTTTAAAAGGTCACTCTTCGGGGGCGCCTGGGTGGCTCAGTTGGTTAAGCAACTGCCTTCGGCTCAGGTCACGATCCTGGAGTCCCGGGATCGAGTCCCGCATCGGGCTCCCTGCTCAGCGGGGAGTCTGCTTCTCCCTCTGACCCTCCTCCCTCTCATGCTTTCTGTCTCCCATTCTCTCTCAGATAAATAAATAAAATCTTTAAAAAAAAAAAAAAAAAGGTCACTCTTCGGGCACCTGAGTGGCACAGCCAGTTAAGCGTCTGATTCTTGGTTTCTGTTCATGTCATGATAATCAGGGTCAAGGGATCAAGCCCCATTTCCGGCTCTACGCTCAGCATGGAGTCTGCTTGAGATTCTCTCTCTCTCAACCCCTCTGCCCCTCTCCCTGCTTGTGCACACACACACACACACACACGCGCGCGCGCGTTCTCTCTCAAATAAATAAATAACATCTTAAAAAAAATAAAAGGTCACCCTGGGGGTGCCTGACTGGCTCGGTCCATAGAGCATTCAACTCTTGATCTTCGGGTCATGAGTTGAAGCCCCACATTGGGCATAAAGCCTACTTAAACACACACACAATTAAAAGGTCATTCTGACTACCTGTGGAAAATGGACAAGAAAGATAATGAGGTTTTTTCTGGGAAAATGGTAACTCTATTTGTTCCTTAAGATTTGGCTTCTGCCTCCAACAGTCTTCTGAAAATGTTGTCTGAAATCTCAAGAATGCATTTGTTCAATACTTAATTACTGAGGACAATGTGACAAACAGTCTTCTAACAAACAAAAACATCCACCCTCATGAAGCTTACATGTTAAGGATCACCTAGCAGCCAACTCTTAAAGATTTTTTTCAGTCTGTGGTGGACCACACTGTCCTCCTTAACTTTTCCGCCTTAGGTCACCAAGACCCTGAAGAATCCTGGGTTTTCTCCTCTTCCCAGTCACTCTGTGGGTCCTCCATCAACTCTTCTTCCTTCTCCTAAACATTGGTTGTCTAGACAACTCTGCTTTCTTTTTCAACATCAGCAATAAAATGTGTTCATCGAGTACCTGCTACTCACCAGCAAAACCAGCAGAATTAATAAATCCTCCTGCTCTCATAGCTTCCATATTAGCACCAAACCGATTTCAAATCTTGTCTCTAGTTTCAAGCCTTCTTTTGATCTCCTAGCCTTTATTCCCACTTTTTTGTGAAAGAGCTCCATCTACGGGTCTTCCAAGCATTTTCTACTTGGACATAAAAATAAAACTTAACCTTCCCATCAAACCAAGTCCTGACTTCTCTATTTTTGTTAATGACGGCACTCCTGTAGTTAAAATTCTCTGATCACCTTGACTCTTCTTCATTATTCCCCACATCCAAGTTGCCTAGTCATTTAGATGCTAAATCTGTCGCGTTTCTTCCTTTCCTCCCCTGATTTTCATTCCCTCTCCACCTTAAAACTAAATATTGCAAAAATCCCTAACTGGTGCCTCACTTTCAGACTCTTCTCTCCATTTCATTTTGCACATTGCTTCTAGATATGTCCATGTGTTGTTTCTATCCAAAAATCTAAATGGGTCTCTCAGTGTATCAAAACTTTTGTTTTATTATATCAAAACTTTTCAGTGGCTCCCCGTTATCTAGAACTCAGTCTATTCCCAGGTTTTTCTTTCCCTTTGCTCCTACAATTACCTTATATAGCAGGGGAACCAGTGGCTGTAACAGGTCCAGGGTTTTCTAAACTCCATACTCTTGCTCAACCTAATAATTAGAGATTGTTCTTTCAGTGCCTGTTTTTTTTTTTTTTTAATCCTTCATCTCAAATGTCAGGACTTTCGTAAAATCTTTCTAAGTCTTTCCAGTGGATCTGATCTCTTTTCTATAAATTTACATAGCACTTTGTCCTTCTTTTAGGCTTTTGTCTTACTGTTTTATGTTTTATAAATTGTAAGTTGTCTGAAGGCAATGGTTGTCCACCTTGGCTGCACTTTTGCATCATATTAAGAAGCTTAAAAAACTGGGGTGCCTGGGTGGCTCAGTCATTAAGCATCTGCCTTCAGCTCAGGTCATGGTCCCAGGGTCCTGGGATCATGCCCTACCTCGGGGTCCCTGCTCGGTGGGAAGCCTGCTTCTCCCTCTCCCACTCCCCCTGCTTGTGTTCCCTCTCTCGCTAGGACTCTATCTGTCAAATAAATAAATAAAATCTTAAAAAAAAAAAAAAGAAGCTTAAAAAACTGATGCCCAAGTCCTACCTCCAGAAATACTGATTCAGTTAGGGTGGGGTGGAGGTTGGGTTTTAAAAAATCTTCCCAGATGATCATAATATACAACCAGTGTTGAGAACCACTGCTTCAAGCCATTCCATCCTAATCCAGGTTTAAACGTGCCTCCCATTCATCTTGAGGTTAAATTTAGATAAGGCACAAAGACAAACAAAAAACCCTTGTCACCAAAATTCAATTTGGAACCCTAGGTAAAAGCCACAGAGTGCTGATAGGCCCACAAACAGTGGATGTGGTGTAGAATTGGCATCACTTAAAGCCTCTGGGTCAGCACAGAAACATCATGACACAGAGTTCTCTCAAAACCATCGCCAGATTTACGCCACTCCAGGCATCTCACTTCTGTTGTATGCATGTTTATTGGTTTTTTGGCTCTCTGCTTTCTCTGCAAACTCCTCCTCCTACTGTTCTCTGGGCCATACTTTCCACTGGGCTTCATCCTCAACCCCTTTACTGACCGCTCTCTTCCTCCTCGTTTGAACTGCTACCCAACCCTTCACCAAGGACCTTGTCTCTCATTTTGCATCTTCCTCTCCTCACGTACTACCTCTCCCAAATCATAAGACTTCACCTTTATTTAAGGAAAAGGAAATTTATTTTGAGTCTATAACCACCAACTCTATCATTCTCTTCTTCTTTTCATCTTGGTCACTTTCCTTCATTTGTTCATTTGCCAACTGACAGTCCTTTCAACTTCACTCATAGTATCCATCTGCTATGATTCCAATATCCGTGTGGATGATTCAAAATCCTAGCCTTTGATAAACTATGGTACATCCAGACAATGGAATATTATTCTGCACTAAAAAAGAAATGAGCGGGCGCCTGGGTGGCTCAGTCGGTTGGGCGACTGCCTTCGGCTCAGGTCACGATCCTGGAGTCCCGGGATCGAGTCCCGCGTCGGGCTCCCTGCTCGGCGGGGAGTCTGCTTCTCCC